>NC_056751.1:180627401-180639901 GCF_019279795.1 Protopterus annectens
ACCGGAGAACCTCTTACTGTGAGGCGGCAATGCTAAACACTGCACCACTGCGCCACCCAGGGTTGTTCTGAGTCCTAAAGTCACAAGCGGAGAGCCTCTACACCCCTGGAAGGGTGCTATTTCCACAATAACACCATGTCCAAAATATAGGTTATGCAAGTATTTAATTTTTATTTTATTTTTATTTATTTATTTTACATTTATTAACTGGGTTAGTCCAGCTGAGCATTAGCTCGTTTTCAGTGGAGACCCAATGTCTCCACTGAAAACGAGCTTAAAGTCAGCACCCTTGCGCGTATACACACACACACACACACACACACACACACCCTCTTGACAGCAGCTTAATATGCTGCCGTGAAGCAGTGGACATGTTTTTCAGTAGGCATTTACCTGTTCATTAACGCCCTGATGGAGAATCTTCTCTAATCAGGGTGGTAATGAGCAGGTCACCCATACTCCAATGCATGGCAAACATTGGAAGGTGGTTCACAGGGGATTTCTTGATGTGGTGATTTTTTTTAACTTTGAATGTTAGCAGGTTGACTAATTCTGCAAAGACAAAGAATAGGATAATGGATTATTTAAGGATATTTGAGCAGTAGAAATGCAGATTGAAGAGCAGAAACATGAGAAGGTCTTTGGTCACTTGGTATAGCATCAGCTAATTATGGAGCATAATTAACAGTGTGTTATATATATGTAAACAATGTGTCCCCTGATACTGAAGGGTGTGTTAACTGGTGATCATGGTTGTATGCGGCAGAGGCATGGAATTATTGGAATAGCTCAAATTATGGTTTATAGTGTTTAGTTACTTCCAGGTACATCTCACAGAAAGTTTCATTTATTGTAATGGAGATAATAATGTTTCAAGACAGTACAACTTTGTTCTTAGGGAACTGTAACATTATTACAAAGCGTATCCAATATTAAAAGTAGTAGGGCAGTGTGGATCCCACAGTTAGGAAGGCATGTTGGACTCTGTGCTAGAAATTTGGGTTTAACTGATGCCTTGCCTGTTAGATCAGAGGTAACTGATGTTTTGTCTTTTAGGTCAGTGGTTTCTCAGTTTCCATATTATAAAAGTACACATAAATTGTGGTGCAACACCGATAAGGTTTAGATTACAACTGATAATGATAAGTTTGTAAGAGATGTGAAGATACAATGCACATTCAGAATATCATTTGCATAATTTAATACCATGCTTGTCAGACGTGCATCGGTGCATGCTAGCCTACTGTTCAGACAGGATTTTTTTTCTGGATTGGTACAAACAGATGGTAGAAAGCAAATTTCTAGATTTAGACAAGATTAATAGCCTCTATTACTTGACTGGGTTCATTTTAAACAAAAAGTGAAGAAGTACCTATGATAGTATACAAATGATTTATGGAATACAGGTCAGGAAGTTTTAAAAAGTTCAGCTGTTAGATTTGCAGAATTGGTTTTGTTATGGGGAAGTCATGTAAAAAATAAATAGAGGGGATAAACAACAGACTGAGGTTATACTTGACAGAAAATGTGAATCCCTTAATACCATTTCATTCTATAAGTGTTTTGATTATTAGAAAGCCATTGTTATATTAAGATGACAGATATCAGTTTATACTGTCCACAGAGGTAGGAGGACTAAATGTTCCAGCTATTTCTTTATCTGCACAGTATCATGATATAATATGTTTGTTAACTATGCATACCTATGATGCCAGCAACACACTGCAGAAGTTGGTTGTTCTCCTTGTACGCCCTGGTCATAATGAAAGTAGGAGGCATTGTTTCTGTTTGTTGGCTGTCAGACTGGTTTTCTAACATTGCTTCCTGGCTACTGTGCTATCACTCCATCCCTTGCTGCCTGTCTTTTCTTTTGCAGGTTGCTCATTGAATGGCCATGCTCTCATTTATATAAGGCTCTTGTGAAAAGCTCCTACAAATACCTGTTTTCAAAAAAAATTATATGTACACTGCCCTCCGTCCCATTGACCTGACTCTTAACAGCATTTTGCTGGCATATGCGAGTTTCAACATTTATAGCTTTATCTATGTTCCCCACTATTTCTTTTATATACTGTTAATATTGTGGACTGTCCTCCACATTTAGACAGCTCACTCGCTTTCCCTGTAGGTATTCTCCTGGAACCAGCATTTTCTTCATCCTCTTTCTCAGCTTGTTCCATCAGCATTAGAACATCTATCTATTCTGCCTTTTTTCAAGCAGTCTCTTGCCTGTACCCTTCACCTACACAAGTATGTGGGTTAGGCCTAGCTGCACATCTTCACATAGTCCATTTTTAAGCTGTTTTGCTTATCCGTTTTCCTACTGCACTCTTTGAGACTGCCCAGTAATGCATGTGCACAGACTAACCGACTTCCACTATCATGGGAAATGTAGCCTGCTTCACACCTCATCCTTTTTTAAGTAAAGTTACCTTTCCATGGAAGTTCTGTATGTCTGTCTAAGGAGATGAGCTTATTTACTGAGTTTTATGTTGTGTCTTGTTATGCTTTTTACCACCCCAGTATGTAATGTTGGGGGTTGAGATTAATAGCATTTATGAAGTATTTTGCTCTTCCCAAGAGCTGCTTTGCATCATAAGACTGTTACATGCTGCATATGTTAATTATTGGGTAAAATCTTTCTTTACCACTTTAGTTAGTTTTTTTTCAGTAAGAGATTTTGACTCTGTGAATTACAAGCTAAATATGAGTGTGTTTATATGTGTGTGTGTATGTATGTATGTGTATATGAAACCAGTAGAAGCAGTAGCACAAAAAGTAGTTCAATCAATGTTGTAAGTCCAATATAAGTACATCAAATAAATCCAAAACCACGATGTAAACGAACAAAATAAGCAAGATTTAATAAGCACACACAGGAAACGTAAGCGCTTTCACGGACGACCTGCCCGCTTCTTCAGACGTTGATAAAAATACATATCTGCCATGTTTAAATAGTAAAAACCAAACTGGCTTAATTACATAATTGCTAACCAATCCATGTAATAGAACCAATAAAACAATATTTACAAACAAAGTATCACACCTAGAAACAAGCAATTGGACTACATAACTAAAAATCCATCTGTCTAAAAAACAGTATTAATTCAGATTAAGTGAAATCACAATATGTATAAAAGATATAAAAAACACACGATCATCTGAGTATAAATGAGAATAAAGATGTAAATAAAGAATGCTACCTTAGAGGTCTGGCATGCAGGATGGGCTTGAGTGGAACTGATTCATTCAAGCCACGTCCATGGTGCGCACCCAGCCTCAAAATCCATTTTACCTCGGCAGCCTCAGTATCATTAACGATGTTACCTAATCTATAATTATGTGGAATAATGTGCAAAATCTGAAAAGAAAAAGTATGTGAAGCGCCATTGTTAATAACATGTTTAGCAATGGCATTATATGTTTCCTCTCGTCTGATACAATACTGGTGGTCACGAATCCTTTCACGTGAAGACCTGTTGGTTTTTCCAACATAGTAATGGAAACAAACATTGCAATGGGCTACATAGACTAGGTGTTACAAGTACCTGAATTTCTAAGTTGCCATAAAACACCTGTATCAGGGTGTCTAAAATATCTGGATTCGTCGATGGAAGGACATTGTGGACAATTACCACATTTCTTAGTACCCCACATCCATTCACTATTACTAGTAAAGGAATGAGGAAGATGACTGGGGTAACAAATGCGTTGTTGTATGGTCTGACAGTTCTTAAAAGTAAATATAGGAACAGACACAACTAGATCTCTGGTGGTGTTATCCACAGTAAGAATACTCCAATTGTCACAAATCATACGCTGTATTCTATTAATGTTGCTACAATAAGGTAAAACTATTGATAAATTACGATCAGACCTATCACGTGTGGGTTTAAGGGAAAATTGACCAGAGCTAAAATAAGGTTTAGCTCTATATTTTCTCAAATAATTCATTTGTACATTAACATTATCAAATTCTTCTTTCTTATAACCTCTATTTAAAAAACCTTTTTGCAACAAGTTCATTTCATCATCAAATACTGTATCATCACAACAAATACGTGATACTCTCATTGCTTGCCCTTTAATTATATTGCCAAAGCAGGCAGTGTTATGCATGCTCTGGTGGTGCAAGTACACTGGATAATAGCAAGGCTTCCTATAAAGCTTGGTCTTCATAATACCATGTTCAATATAAACATTCACATCCAGAAAGTCTATGCTAACTTGTGAGCTAACAATAGAAAACTTTAAAAACTGACAAGTAGAATTAATGTAATCAAAAAAGTCAGAGTGACAAAATTTCCTGGCATCTGCAACAATAAATAAATCGTCGACAAAACGTCTGTAGAACATAATATGTGCCTGATTAATGAGATGTTCCTGCTCACAAGCTACCATGACCAAATTGGCATAGCTATTGGCACAGCTAGTGCCCATAGCTATGCCCTTGGTCTGTATAAAGTATCTAGAATCAAAAAGAAAGACATTGTTATCAAGAACCAATTCTAATAAAAAGCACAAGAATTCAGCTTTACAAGATTCCATCCCATTTTCTACGACCATCAAATTATATAGCATGTCAAGACCACACTGATTAGAGATACATGTAAATAAGGATTCAACATTCATAGTGATGAAAACTAAATTATTTACATCATTGAGCCCAGATACAAATGTGTATAGTTCTCTTAAAAATTGTTCTGTATCTCTAAGAACATAATTATACTTAGTCAAAACTTTCTTTAATTCAGAGTCCAAATAGATGGAAATCGGTTCAGTGACCCATCCAGCACCAGCTATAATAGGTCTGAATTTTGGCTGGATGGGATCCTTGTGGATTTTAGGAAGACCATGAAGTCTCGGAACCAAAGGGTGTGAGACAAGAAAATAATTATATAGCTCCTTGGTAATAGTACCCAAGCTCAAACAATCACAAAGTGATGACTGTATTTGAGAAATTAAATGTTCAATATCAGATATATTGATCTCAATATATGCATCAGTATCTAACATCCCACACATGGTATTGAAATAATAACAATAATATATATATATATATATATATATATATATATATATATATATATATATATATATATGTGTGTATTTTATTTATATATATATATATATATATATATATATATATATATAAAATATACACACACATGTACAGGTTTATGACAAAAACAGTTGAAAACCATAAAAAAACACACAAAAATTGTTTTGTAGTGAAGGTAAACGCCGAAATCCCACACTCCCTAAATAGGAGTCCTCCTCTGGCTTATATAATACGATACATTGCAATGAAACTCACTGCAATATTACATTTTTGAACTAAAGCTACTCTTCCACCAGTGCTGCAATGACCCAGAACTATACCACACATGCATACATGCAGATGTATGTTGACAAAGGACATATTTTAGGCCCAGCACAGCTGTTTACAAGCATCCAAAGTGCAGTAACAATGATACAACTACAAATAATAGTCTGAATATCATATGCAGTGGTCATATAAAGATGGAGAAATGTTATTTGTAATTTTTACAAAGGCTGAGTCCTAATAACTGAAAAAAATTAATGGTATGGACACCACACTAGAAGTTAGAATGTAATCATTAGTTTATTCAGATGCGTAAGGAAACCCACAACAGCCTGAAGAAGTTTTGTGTGAAAATGCATTCATTTATGTGTTTGTATGAGGTTGACTATTGAATAAAGTAATGATTTAAGTTCTAACTTTCATTATGGTGTTTGCTACAGACAGTATTTCTTTTTCAGATATTACAAGACTGCTACCAAGAGAGACTTTACCTTATAGGTTCATAGGTTCATAGGTTCATACTAGGCTGTCTGCCCGAGGGCATTTACAAGCCTAGCCCATAGTTTTGTGGCTTACGCCACCCCTTTAGTATGGGGAACTATACCCATTATTTTGCTGTGCCTCTGTTGAGCAGTGACACTGAGGTAATCCCTGGGGTATATCTGCGATCTCCCATCCATTGGTCAAGATTTCTCTTGAACAAGGCCAGCGAGGTGCTCTGCCTCACATATACCGGGATTTTATTCCACAGCATAGGGAGTCTTTGGGTGATGAATCTATCCCTCCAGCACGTCCTATTAATAGCCGTGTCGAGGTTTAAGTCTCCGCCTTGTGGCTCTGACGGATCTAGATTTTTGAGGTGAAGCATATTCATCAAATCTGGGTTTGACATGGCCTTGTATGTTAGGCAAAGGTCACCTCTGAGCAAGCGGTGCGACTGAATAGAGCTGGAGTTCTTTCAGTCGGGCAGCATAGGACAGATGTTTGAGACCCTTTATCCTTTTGGTGAGGAACTTTGTGGCCTCTCCAGCTGCTGCAAGTGTCGGGTCAGATACATTCGAATGGGGCATTGTACTCAATCATTGGTCTGATGAGTGATGAGTATAGGGAGACTATGACCTCCCTTGATCTAGATGAGAATCCCTTCATGATAAGGTGGGCAATGTAGAAGGTCTTCCTAACTACTTTAGCTACATGGGTGTCGAATGACAGACTACTATCAACCTGGGTCCCCAGGTCCCTGATAACTTCTTCTGTGCTCAGTGGATTGCCACCTATTTGGTAGCTAGGGGTAACCTTGTTTTTCCCGAAGGGTATGACTATGCATTTTTGGCATTTAACTTTAGGCCATGGCTCTGGCACCAGTTATCCGTTTCTGTGAGACCCTTCTGAAGGATATCTGTGTCAGATGTGTTTTCTACTATGGCCCAGTTTGCAGTCATCTGCAAACTTTGTCAGCCATAACCCTCCTGTGTTTGCTTGTACTTCGGAAAAGTAGATGCCAAACAAGAGTGGGCCCAGGACTGAGCCCTGTGGTACACCACTTGTGACAGGCTTTGAGTCTGACATGGCGCCAGCAACTCTGACCCTGTGGGTTCTGTCACTCAGCCAGTTTGCAACCCATCTTGTGATGTATGGGTTAACATTTAAGCTGATGAGTTTTTCAATGATACCCGAGTGGGGTATTGTATCGAAGGCCTTCGCCAGATCGAGGTAGGCTGTATGGACTGCCTTTCCCTCATCAATGGCTTTGGTGACTGTTTCAAAAAGTCAACCAAGTTTAGAAGGCATGATCTGCCTTTGACAAAGCCGAACTGGGATGGATCCAAAGTCTGCAAATTCCCTATGTCTTTATTTATGAGGTCCATTATGATCCTCTCCATGGCTTTGCAGATAAGGCTTGTCAAGCTAATGGGCCGGTAATTTCCAGGGTCGGTGGAGGCACCGCCTTTGTGAAGTGGGACCACAGTTGCAGTGCGCCACTCCTGGGTGCGTATCCAGAGGTAAGACTATGATTAAACAGCTGTCCTAGCTGTGGGTTTAATTCCTCGTTGAGTTCGTGGAGCACACAGCTGGGGACACCATCAGGTCCCATGGATGCTGTGTTTTTGCTTTGGAGAGAGCAGTTCTCACTTGGGCGTTGGAGATGTTTGGGGGCTGCAATCGCTTGGTATAGATATCTCTCCTTTTGGGGAGGGGAGAAGTTTGCACTGAACCTGTCAGCCAGTATGTTGGCAATGTCTGTAGGATCAGTAATCTTCACATCATTTTGAACTAGTTCTGAGCATATCTGGGAGTTTCCTCCCAGGTTTCTAACGTAGCTAAAGAAGGCCTTATGATTGTCTTTTGAGTCTTTAGCTATTTTTCTCTCAAAATTTGCTTTGGATGATTTTATGAGAGCTCTTAGTTTTTTACTTATAGTGATCAAGGGTGTCTTACCTTTTAAGGATTTTGATCTATCTTGTTGTAGCTTCCTCCTTTTGTTGTAGAGTTTGTTTATGGCTGGGGTCCACCAGACTGGACGCTTGCCTTTGGTACAAAGAGTCTTTGTTTTGCTTGGGATTGCCTTATCCATGCAGTCCTGCAGGTGCTGGTAGAAGGCATTTGTAAGTGATTCAGCGGCTTGAGTACTGTTTTCCGCCGCTCGGGGCCTTAAAGGAGACCACACTAGTCTTTAGAAGTGTGAAGTCGGCTTTCGAGAAGTTCTTTACTGTGGTCTTTTTATTTCAGGTGGGGTGGATGAGGACCTCCAGCGAGATTAGTTTGTGATCTGATCTCACCAGTGAGGGGTATACTTCGGTGTTGAACATTGTGCTCCCATGTTCGTGATGATGAGATCAAGTATGTTTTCTCCTCTTGTGGGATGGTGACTAGTTGTTCCATGGCATTTGAGTTTATGAATTCCAGGAACTTTTGGGCTAGGGTGTTTGGGCTTGAGTAGTGTTCCCAGTCTATATTAGGGTAATTGAAGTCACCTAGTATGATGGTGTTTGGTGATACATTTTTCCCTCTAGTGTTTTCAGGAAGGCCATGTGAGGTTCCTGAGTTTGTGAGGGTGGCCTGTAACATGCTACAATTTGCAGAGCAGTCTTGCCTATGGTTAATTGCACCTGGATGGTCTCCGATGCATCGTGCGTTGCCACCAGTCTTGAGGTGTGGGTGTCTTTGATGAATATGGATACCCCCCCTCCTTTCTTGGTATTGTCCGGATTTTGGGGCCGGAACGCATGATAAGAGGTAAAACCTGATAGTGCTGGGGTGCTCTCAGGAGCCTTGAACCAGGTTTCTGTCACTGCACAGACATCGATGTTCTCCATACTGAGAAGGGCCTCGAGTGCGTGTACTGAGAAGGGCCTCGAGTGCGTACCTCTGGATCCTATCTTTGTTTTGTTTTGTTTGAGTCCTAGTAATGGCTATTTACAGTATGTGCAAGGTTTTACTTCAGCCCCCCCCCCCAAAAAAAAACTTCACATACACACAACATTGAAAACCCGTGACATCAAGTAACACAACATTGCAAAACCGAGACCAAAACACTGTAAACTGAAAAAGCTGATAATCACAACGTCGAAAGTAGTCAGTTACTGCCAAATACTTTAAAAGTGAGAGTACCACTTTAAAACGATCTACATAGTACCACAAACATGGCGGACAGTACACACCACAATCCTGGAGTGTTAGGCAACTTGTATCTTACCACTACATTGCAAAAGGGTAAAGATATCTTTATAATTGATGGCTATGTGTATAACCTAGAAAGAACCGCCAACTGCAAAAAATATTGCTGCTGCAAATCTAAGCATGTTGATAAGTGCAAAGAAAGGGAAGTTACTGTTTCATTGTCCGATGGCGAAAAGCTGTGTAAATTAGCCGCCCATAGTCATACGGGTAATCTAGCAGAGGTGGAGAGGTAAAAGGCTGTGCTATATAGGGATACACCGTGCTTAATTGTGGATGATGTAATGGCATCCACATCCTTAGAATGTGTCCCCAGTCCACCTAGCCACAAAGCCCTCTTACAGCAAGTGGATAAGATACGTAGGAAGCACAGTAGACCACAGGCATACTAGGACATAACATTGGACACTTTAAAAATGAGTAGGTTTCCACTTAAGGATAGTGTATTCATAGAGAAATATGTCATAGATACAGCCTCTCACCTAACTGTATTAGTATTTACAACTGTCAGCAATTTGTATGATCTCAGCCGTGCCACTGTCTGGCTCATGGATGGCACATTTTCTATAAGGGCATTATCTGCAGGCATTTTTACAGCATACTTGGGCTGGTAAAATATGGTGGGTACACCAAAACAATGGCATTAGCATGCTGCCTAATGTCCAAGAAGTCCTTAAAAACTTATAACATGATGTGGCACTGTGTGTTCCATTTACTTAGTGAATACCAGTTTGAAACCAGTGTCAGGTACATTATATGTGACTTTGAGATAACCACTATTAAGAGTTTGCAGATAAATTTTACTGGAATAACATCCAGGGGCTGTTTCTTTCATTTCGGCCAGAATGTGTGGTGGAACGTGCAAACTTTGGGTCTGTCTGCATTGTAAGCTAGCTCTCAGAGTTTCCAAGTGGCAGTGAAGAGTCTAGTAGCCCTAACATTCCTAGAAGAGGAAGAGGTTCTATGGTGTTCAGTGCTTTCCCATTGAGGGTAAGGATCTGCTGAAGTACTTCAGCAACTGGTATTTACTGGGGAAGGCCAGGAAGTTCACTACAAGGAGTATACCATTTGCAAGATTTCCGCCTTTACTCCCCATAATTTCTGGAATATATCTGAATTAAATGCATTGTGTCTGCCTAGGACACACAATACTGTAGAAGCCTGCCATAGGAGGATGAAGTGCATATTGGGCTCCAGAACAATGGATTTGTCAGTGTTATTATCAACACTAGCGAGAGAGCAGGATAGAGTGGAAGAACTGAGTGCACATGGCGGCAGGGTGTACACCATCACCAAAGAAATGAACACTGCTTTTACAACACTCACAGCTTGAAGCTGTTTTGCGGAACAGAGAGAGCTATAGTACAGTGAACTTTTTGAGGGCCATTGGAACCTTATTGAAACAATAACACATATCCATCCTGTCATTTTGGTGTGTGTTGTCTGTGTTGCATTACTTGTTGTTTCACAGTATGGGTGCTCTTTAATTTACAGGAGTTATAAGAGAGGTATGCTGCATGCATTGTTTTGGCCACTACAGATGTTCCTTTATGGCTGGACTTTAGGAACTGTGTACCACATTTGCGATTGGGCTACTGTATTCTTGAATGGGGCGTTCATTGTTCTTGTTGCATAGCATGGGTGGAAGCAGTAGAGTAGAACATCTAACTTTTTGTATTAGATGTTTTCAGTTTACAGTGTTTTGGTCTCTGTTTTGCGACATTGTGTTACTCGATGCAATGGGGTTTCACTGTTCTGTGTATGCGACTTTATGGTTTTGCTGTTGCAATACTCAATGTTGTGATAAGGCGAAGTTTTAAAGTAGATCCTGTCAAATAGGTTTAGACATATTTCTCAGCCTCTTAGTGCAAGAAATCTATACAAAGCCAAAAATAATGGGAGAGGACAAAGGCCAAAAATAGAGACAGATTTTAAATATTGCTCTTATAAATTTAGAAAGTTGCTAGAGTAACAAGATTCATGTTAACATGCATTTTCTGAAATATATGAAGTCTGAAACTGAAATGTCTGTCATTATTTAGTGACCTCACTCCTCAGTGATGTGCCAGAAATCCACAAATTTTATAAGGAACAGATAAAAAATATAAGACAAAAAAATATGGATAGTTGAGAGAGATGGGTCCAGATTGGAATGTGCTCAAAAGTTATAGTAGGGAGTGGTGGTGGTGGGTTTGTTAGCAAGGGGTGTTAAGGTATCAAGATGTAAAAGCTGGAGAAGGAATGATCCACAGAGGAGGTCTGTCTTTTATTTCACTTGAAGCCATTTAGCATTTTTTTTACATTGTATGACAATAGTTTTCAGGCCTTAGAGTCAGTGATGAAACAAATGATTTTATTGTAAATTTATTGGCAGGCAGTTATATTTTTGGTGGCAAATATTGGAAGCCTATATTTACCCTAAGTGAAGAGGATTCCCTTACTGATGGCTGCTGTTGCAGGTGGTGGCAAGAAGTGGGAGATCTTATTTGCCCAGAGGTGTAGGTTGTTGATTTATGTAATATTTAATCTAACTACAGACTCTGGTTCTTCTAGGAGGCTGTGGTTTCAATTGGGAGATTATTTTGGTCAGGTAATTAAAGGATGGGAAGGACTTTTAATATTTTCTAATGAATTCCAAAAATCAAGAATTCAGTTTTATTGGAATTCAGAAGTATTTATTAGAATTCTGTCAGGTAGAGAAAGTGAGAAGTTCTTTTTTGAATAAACCGAAAATGTTGAGCATGGCAGGAAGAAGTCAATCCATTTGGATAAGCTATAAAAACTTTATTAAGTTTATACGTTTTTTTTGTATGAACTTATTAAAGTTTTTATAGCTTATCTGAGCGGGTTGAAGTCTTCCTGCCATGCTCAACATTTTTGGTTTATTTGATTGTTTTGACTATTGAGCACAGTTTTTGAGTTGGTTCTATCTGTCTAGATCTATATTTTATCATGGCATTGGTGTACAAAGTAAGATGGAGGGGATAGCTCTGTTGGTATTTATTGATGAACATGGAAAGGTGCAGAGGGACAAGGATGGACCCTTGTGGTATTCCTTTTACAGCTGGAGTTTCTGTTGATAGTGAAGATCCAATCCTTACCCTAAAGGTTCCATTATTGAGGAAGCTTTGGAACCAGGCTGACACTGTAGGTCTTATTCAATGTCTGTCAAGTGATGTAGAAGGCTGGAATGGTCCACAAGGTCAAAGGCATAAGTTTGATCAATAAAAAGAGCTCATGTGAGGTTATCATTGCCCATTTTAGTCCTGGATCAGAGTCCAGAGAGCAGTCATTGTGATCCTACATAGCTAGAAGCTATGCTGTTTTAAGGAAATGAGGTGGTATTGCTGTATGTAGGAGGATAGTTGGTTATCTGCAGTCTGTTCAGTGATCTTACTGTAGGTTGGTAAGGTAGAGATAGGTAAGAAGTGAGAAACTTTAGATGGCTTGGATTGCTTTGGGAAAGGATTTTCCAGATACTGGGTATTGTTTTAGA